>NW_027142533.1:170000-191108 GCF_026170545.1 Melanerpes formicivorus
AGAGTCACAGAATGGGAGGGGCTGGGAGGGACCTCTGGAGATCCTGGAGTCCAACTCCCCTGTCAAAACAGCTTCACCTAGGGGCAGGCTGCACAGGAGCACATCCAGGCAGGTTTGGAAAGTCTCCAGGGAAGGAGATGTCCACTCAGAACATGTCCCTTCCCCACCACCATCCCTTGCCCCGTGGGGAGAAAAGACCTGGAGGGTGATGGGCACCTTGCATCAGGAGAGCTGCCCTGGTGCTGCCCTGTGAGTGCTGCCCAGAGCTGGCTCTCTCCAAAGCTACTGCTCCAGAAGGCTCTGAATCTTGTAGGGGGGCTCCAAGAAAGCTGGGGAGGGACTTCAGAGGGTGTCAGGGAGGGATAGGAACGAGGGGGGGGGGGGAGCAAAAGTAGAAGTGGGGAGATTGAGATTGGCTGTGAGGAAGAAGTTGTTCCCCAGGAGGGTGGTGAGAGCCTGGCACAGGTTGCCCAGGGAGGTGGTGGAAGCCTCCTGCCTGGAGGTGTTTGCAGCCAGGCTGGAGGTGGCTGTGAGCAACCTGCTGTAGCGTGAGGTGTCCCTGGCCATGGCAGGGGGGTTGGGACTGGCTGAGCCTTGAGCTCCCTTCCAACCCTGACAATTCTATGATTCTATGTCCATTAAATCTGACAGCAACATCCTGATCCTCTCAAGTGGCTCTGCCCCAGCTCTGGGGCTCCAGGCTCCTGACACAGACACCACATCCCCACCTCCCCAGCCTGGCCCAGGAGTTCAAGGCAAGGTTAGCTGGGAACTGGCTGAAAATAGGAGTCCTCAGAGCTGCTAAACTAAGAAGCAACAGCTCCTGCTCACCCCACTCACCAGCTGGGCTTCCAGAACGCAGCTATTCCCTCGGTGGTGGGAGCAGGAAGAGCTCAGCCTGGGCTGTGTCTCAGCTGGGAGCAGCCCAGCCCCAGCTCTGTCCGTGGGGACTTTGGGGGGCTCCTGGCAAAAGAAGGACTTGCAGGACAGAGGAGGTTCTTGGGGATGGACACAGGAGGCATTTCCCCCTCTCCCAAGGGCTCAACAAAGCACCACCAAGGTTAGGAAGGCAATGAGCAGGAGCCCATCTGGACAGCACCTTCCTCTGCTCCAGTGCTAAATGAAAGGGCTGAAACTGCTCTCTTTTGCCTTTTCTGCTTGTTTCTGTCTTTCCTTTTTTTTTTCCCCCCTTCCTTCAGCAGCCAGCAGAGCCTTCATATTTTCCCACTGACATCATCCAGCATGGTTTGAATCTACAGTGACTGCTAAAGCCTCAAAGGCATAATTGTAGTTGTCTTAGGAAAGTGAAATCATCTGGTGTTCCCAAGATCCCCTCCCCCTTGCTTTTTTTCCCCTTTGCTTTTTCTTTCCTTTCTTCTCCCCCCCCTCCCTCTCTCCCTCCCCTCCTTTTTAATGTTTCTCACTCAGCTTCCAGATGTTTCCTGAGGGAAGAGAAAAAAAAAGAAGAAGAAGAAATAGAGCAAGAAGCAAAGTGAGGCAAGAGGAGGGTGATGGAGTGGAAAAGGCCACGTGGCAGTGGCCAAAGGATGGGAGCAGAGAAAGCCACAGCCTTCATTCAGAGCAGCCTGGTGGCTCTCCAGCTGCTGGGGCACAGAGACCTCGCTGCCTGCAGGCCTGATGCTGGGCCATGCCCTCCTAGCCCATCCCACCCCATCCCCATCCCACCAGGAGCTGGCCCAAACCTCTCCCTCACCCCTCGGTGTGGGGGTCCTGAGCTGAATGAGGGGTGTTGAGCACCAGCACAGCCCCTGGACAGGTTTGACCTCCACACCTGGGAAATCCCAGAGCCATGGAGGACTTCTGGCAACCTGCAGACCAGGCTCCTGACCTGCCTGCCTCCCTGTGCTGGAGTGGTGACTCCTGACACGTCCTTCCCCAGCCCCTTCCC
Source organism: Melanerpes formicivorus (assembly GCF_026170545.1). Taxonomy (NCBI): domain Eukaryota; kingdom Metazoa; phylum Chordata; class Aves; order Piciformes; family Picidae; genus Melanerpes; species Melanerpes formicivorus. The sequence continues at coordinate 171,910 of NW_027142533.1, forward strand.
GAGCTCAGAGCACTTCCAGGGCTGTGACAAACCACCCCTGAGTTGCTGCTGCCTTCCTGGAGGTGTTTCCACACAGGCCATGGGCTTGGGAGGTGAGTCTGCACTGTGAGAACCTCACAGGAGGCACTTGGAACAGTTTGTGAAGACCTCCAAGCACTGGAGGCATCCAAGCCCCCCTGAGCCTGACGTGTGACGGAGGACAAAAGCTTGATGACTGTGTTGGAGCATCCAGTGGCCTCTTAGAGACAGAGCCCTGCTTGCTGGCACTGGAGGAGCTCCTCTGTCCCCTGCAAATAGCCTCACCATGAGCAGAAATGCTCACCCTGTGATTTAGGGAGCACAGCCTAGGCATGGTTTCAATTAGGGCTGTGATTTACTGAGCTGGCTTGGAGGAGGGTAAGACAAGCTCCAAAGGAGGTGGCTGAAGCCCTGCCTTCTCTCTGCAGAGCTGCTTCTCCTTGGGGAAAGGGCAGGAGGAGTCACACCCTGCTGAAAAGGCCTCTTTCCTCCTGCACAGCTTCTGCTGTGCTAGGACCAGGAAAAATCCTGGCCTCAGAGGATCAGGGATAAGTCTCATCAGTGGGGCAGGCTGTGCTAACCCCACCTCATGTCTCTCTCTTCCCTGCAGTGGGGTGAGCTCAGCCTGCAAAGAGGGGAGAGCAGAGGGCACTGGCAGTAGCCAGACCACCCTTGTCTGCTTCCCCAACCGATGGAGAGGGCCCATCTGCAGTGATCTCCTTCCCTTTGAGCTGCCAGAGCAGCAGCAGTCTCAGCACCAGCCCCTTGCAGCACAGAGGGTGCTGCAGCCTCAGGAGACCTCCACAATGAAACCATTTGCAACTAGAGGGTCTTGAAGCTCCCTTCAGACCCAAAGCATTCTCTGGGTCTGTGATTCACTTGGCCAGGGGGCCCAGCAAAGTTACTAGAGAATGAGGCAGGTACAACTACACCAGGAATGAATCAAAAGCACTTCCCAGGGACTGGAGAGCTCCCTGAACTAGTAGCATGAGTGGGTGGGAAGGAATGCAGCCAGCCAAGAGCTGTTGAAAGTCTGGGTCAAATGCAGCTCTGAAACAACTTAAAGACCTCAAAATTAAGTTGTATCTAAGTGCCTTCAGAGCATCAAGCTCCTGAGAGTGAGGGGGTGGCCTCCAGCCTCCTGTTGGGAGGGCAAATACAGCTCATCCAAACCCATTCCAGATGTTCTGCCCTTGCTGGAGAGGAGGGAGGAACCATAGCTGCAGCTGGCTGGGTGTGTTTGCTGAGTCCTTTCAGACACAGCAGTGAGAGCAGTGCATCCCAACTGCCTGCTCAGAACAGGTAGCAGCTGAAAAGGTTTGTGCCAGGGGGTTGGTTTGTGCCTCCCCAGTGCAGGCACCGAAAGGGTTAAACGCAGCCTGCATGGGAACCCAGCTCCTTTGTGCAGAGCCAGGGCCTGGGAGGGTTTGGGCTTCATCCCACAGGCAGTGTTTGAAGAGCCTTCCCTACCCTCAGCACACAGTTTGCCATTCCCAGTGGAATAGAAATCTAGCTCCACCCAGGACAAGAATGAGACATGGCTGGGAGAGCTGGGGCAAGAGGAGGAAATTTGGCCTCTGAAACCTTGTCCTGAGTTTCTAGATAGTCTGTACTGCTGCTTCTCAGCCCAGGCCAACCAGATGTTACTCTTGCGGGATGCTGCCTGGCGCTACACCAAAGCCTCCCTGTCTGCAGCCCTGTCCACGTTCAAGACGTGCACGGGGCTCTTCTCCAGAGAGCTGAGCAGGACTGGCCCTCAAAACGGGCAGCTCAGCGCCCTCATGAGGCACCCACCCAGCTGCAGCATGCACAGGCCATGCAACATGCAGCGGCACAGCAGCTGGGGAGCCCAGACAGTGAGAACGGGAAGGGAAAAGGGCGGAGAGAGAAGGGAAGAGAGAGAACACGTCTGGTATTCAGGTCTGGGAGCAGCAGGAGTCACAGAGGCAGCATTAGCAAAGCCTTGCACAACCTCCCTGTGCTACACTGGGACTTGGCTCTGGCAGCAGTTTCACCCCAGCTCCTTTCCCACCGTCCTCCTGCTCAGAGCCAGCATTCACACAGGCACTCCTGGGTGCTTCCTGGCCCCTGCTGATCCCCCAGGACACAGCCTGGGGAGAAGAGAAGAGAATTAACCAGGTTGGAAAAGACCTTCAAGATCATTGAGTCCAACCTAGCACCCAACACCACCTAATCAACTAAACCATGGCACCAAGTGCCTCAGCCAGGCTCTTCTTACACACCCCCAGGGATGGGGACTCCACCACATCCCTGGGCATCACATCCCAGCGGCCAATCTCTCTTGCTGGGAAGAATTTCATCCTCACCTCCATCTTAAACCTTCCCTGGCACAGCTTGAGACTGTGCCTTCTTGTTCTGGTGCTGCTTGCCTGGGAGAAGAGACCAACCCCCAGCTGGCTACAACCTCCCTTCAGGGAGTTGGAGAGAGCAAGAAGGTCTCCCCTGAGCCTCCTCTTCTCCAGGCTAAGCAACCCCAGCTCCCTCAGCCTCTCCTCACAGGGCTGTGCTCCAGACCCCTCCCCAGCTTTCTTGCCCTTCTCTGGACACCTTCCAGCAGCTCAACATCTTTCCTGACCTGAGGAGCCCAGAACTGGACACAGGACTCAGGGTGTGACCTAAGCAGTGCTGAGCACAGGGCAGGATGAGCTCCCTGCTCCTCCTGGCCACACTGTTCCTGCTGCAGGCCAGGATGCCCTTGGCCTTCTTGGCCACCTGGGCAAGGCAGCGACTTCTCGGGACGATGGGATGCGGGAGGGGCTGGGGCCGGGGGACGCTCGGACGCTGTGGCCAAGCCGTTGCCACGGCGTCGCCCGGGCGCAGCCAATGGGAGGGCGCGGTGGCGGGGGATGCGCGGTGCTACGGCGCCACCTGGTGGACGCGACGGGGCGCTACAGCGGCACCTCCGGAATCCGCCTGCGGGACGGAGCGGGGCGCCGAGCGACCTCGGCTGACCCCAGCCACGACCCCGACCCCGAGAACAGAGCCGCGGCCCCGGGGGCTCACCCACTGGCGCCCGCTGAGGCTTCCTGCTCCTCAGAGTTTGTTTTCAGTAATGCTGAGCCTCGATGGTTTGCGAGCTCACAGCCGTGCGGAGCAGGAGCGTTCAGGGAGTCCTTTCGGCTTCGTGATGCTCATAAACCCGGTGGGAACCTCAGGTCCCGCGTTGAAAAGCTTTGATTCCTTGTACAAACTTGTCATCATGTCACCCTGGAGCTCTTCAAAGTGAGGCTCGACAGGGCTGTGGGCATCAGTTTAGGAGAGATGTTGAGTTGCTCAAACGTGTCCAGAGAAGGGCAACCAAGCTGGGGAGGGGTCTGGAGCACAGCCCTGGGAGGAGAGGCTGAGGGAGCTGGGGTTGCTTAGCCTGCAGAAGAGGAGGCTCGGGGAGACCTTCTTGCTCTCCCCAACTCCCTGCAGGGAGGTTGTAGCCAGGTGGGGGGTTGGTTTCTTCTCCCAGGCAACCAGCACCAGAACAAGAGGACACAGTCTCAAGCTGTGCCAGGGGAGGTTTAGGCTGGAGGTTAGGAAGGAATTCATCCCAGAAAGAGAGATTGGCCATTGGAATGTGCTGCCCAGGGGGGTGGTGGAGTCCCCATCCCTGGAGGTGTTTAGGAAGAGCCTGGCTGAGGCACTTGGTGCCATGGTTTAGTTGGTTAGATGGTGTTGGGTGATTGGTTGGACTGGATGATCTCAAAGGTCTTTTCCAACCTGGTTAATTCTATCCTATTCTATTCTATTCTATCCTATCCTATCTTATCCTATCCTATCCTATCCTATCCTATCCTATCCTATCCTATCCTATCCTATTCTATTCTATTCCATTCCATTCCATTCCATTCTATTACATTATATTCCATCCCATCCCAACCTATCCTATCCTATCCTATCCTATCCTATCCTATCCTATCCTATCCTATCTTATCCTATCCTATCCTATGCTATTCCATTTACTGATTTCCTCTAGGTGAGGATGCCCTTGCAGAGGGGGGTTGGGCTGGATGACCTTTAGAGGTCCCTTCCAACCCAGGCCATTCTATGATTCTATGATTCTATGATCATGTCAGCAAGCCACAGGCTCCCTCCAGTCCTCCCCAGAGCTGCTTTGCAACTGCTGCAAGTCCAGACTCGTTCACAGCAGGAAGCCAAGCTGGTCACTGGCAGCTTCCTGAGACTTCCAGAGAAACCAGTCCACAGCCCTGGCTTCCTGCTCTGGCTCCTCACACTGCTTTCCATACTCTTATCCTCTTCAGATCATGCAAATCACCTAAACACAAGCAGATCCAGGGAGGTTCCCTTCCCTTGTGACACCAAGCTGAAGGGCTGGATTTTTCCCTCTCAGGTGGAATGGTTGGGTTCTTGGTGTGTGTTTTTTTTTCCCATGGGAAAAAGAAAACTGTTGTTTCTTCAGCACTGTGCAAAGAGCACCACCCCCACCCCCAGAGTCACAGCAGCATGGAAGTGTTGGAGTCTGAAGACACCTTCGGGACCATCAAGTCCAACCACTCACCCAGAGCTCACGATCCCACCGCTGCTGCTAAGCCACTGCCACAGCACCACATCCCTCAGCACCACATCCAGCAGTCTCTGAAATACCTCCATGGGTGGTGACTCCACCACCTCCCTGGCCAGCTTCTCCCAATGCCTGAGAAGCCTTTCTGTGAAGAACCACCACCAGAACAAGAGGACACAGTCTCAAGCTGTGCCAGGGGAGGTTCAGGCTGGAGGTTAGGAAGAAGTTCTTCCCAGAAAGAGAAGTTGGCCATTGGAAAGTGCTGCCCAGGGAGGTGGTGGAGTCCCCATCCCTGGAGGTGTTTAAGAAGAGCCTGGATGAGGCCCTTGGTGCCATGATGGAGTTGATGAGATGGTGCTGGGTGAGAGGTTGGGCTTGATGATCTCAAAGGTCTTTTCCAACCTGGTTAATTCTATTCTATTCTATTCTATTCTATTCTACTCCACCCCACCCCACCCTACCCAGCCCTACCCTATCCTATCCTATCCTATCCTATCCTATCCTATCCTATCCTATCCTATCCTATCCTATCCTATTCCATTCCATTCCATTCCATTCTATATTCTATTCTAATATCCATCCTGGCACTACAAGAGCTAGAACCAAAGCTCTGTGGGAGGGGGACTAAAACTCTGCAGCCCCAAGATCACAGAAGAGTCCCAGGATGGGCAGGTTTGGAAGGGACCTCTGGAGATCATCCATTCCAACCCTCCTGGGCAGAGTGGAGGCCATTAGCGTAGTTCAGAGCTTCAACTGTGAAACCTCACAGATGAGAGGGATTTGGATCTGCCTGGGGTGGAGGGGAGTGGTGAAGTTGAGCTTTGGAGCTCTCAACCAGAAGTTTGCTCCACACAAGCTGCAACCAGTGGGAGCTGGCTGGCAATGTTGATAAAAGAAAGTGGAATATGCTGATAAAGAGCTCAGAGCTGGAGGCACTGAGGAGGATCACACCTCGTGCTCCTGCACATAAGGCTGTTTAGATCAGGGGTGGGGGAATGGGGAGTGACCATTTCATGGACAGAAGATGAGGTCAAGAAAAAAAAAGGATCCTGAGCTGAAGAAGTGGTTTTGGAGTGAAGTGAGGAGCCTGGAGGGGAAGGAATTTCCTCAGGCTGCAGGGAAGATCCTGGGCCTGGTAAACCGTTGGGGGTGAAGGAGATGCGTGGGGATGCTCCAGGAGCACAGGGTGGAGCAAGTGAGTCAGTGAGAGGGGAAGAGCTCAGGTCTCGCTGAGCATCCAGAGCCACCCCGGGCTGTCCTTTGCTCTGACTTGCCCGGGGCAAGGGCACGTGGGCTTTGCCCCCCCCCTGCTTTTCTCCTCTCTGCTCGGGATCAGTCCTCCACAGACCTTGTGCTGTTTTCTACCTGGATGGAGAAGCAAAGGGCTTCTCCCTCTGCTCCTTTTCCTCCTCAGACCCTTTGCCCTGGCTCTCTGCCCAGCTCCTCCAACAAGTCCTCAACCTTCAGGTCACTGCCTGGTCCCAGAGCCTCTCTGCCTTGCAGGCCAAGTGGAAAACTGCTCCAGAGGGAGAGACATAGCAGGCACCACTCCCAAAATCCCTTCAGAAGGGTCTGAGCCCCACAGACCTCCCTGGGCTGTGGCAGAGGACAGGCATTTATGGGCCAGCTCTCTGAAGCAGGGTGATGTCAAGCCATGGTTTAGCCATGAGGTCTGTGGTGACAGGTTGGACTTGATGGTCTTTGAGGTCTCTCCCAACCTTGGTATGGTTCTGAGGCTGCAGGATTAGTCTTCAGCCCTTTTGCTTCGCTCCTTAGGAGCAGGATTTTGACTTTTAAAACCACTCTTCTGAAGCCCTATAAATAAATCACATTCTGTGCTCTTGAGTCAACATTAAGCCTAAACCCCACCCTGCTTAGAGCTCCTGTCAGGCAAAATGAGACAGGCTTGATAACTGGAGAGAGTGATTTATAAAGGCACCATATGGGAGCTTGCCTAAGAGTTATAATTGATTAGGGAGCAGCAGAAATATTGCTGTAGTGTGGAGCATGAATACCTCAAAGGTTCAGCTCCTTCAAGGGGCCTGGAACTACGGTGAGTCTGGTGTCCAATCCATCCCCAAGCCTGTGCAAGCACCATCCTCCTCCCAAGAGCTGCCCACTTCCCTGAGGGGCTTCTCAGCCCTCTCACCCTGCAGCAGCAGTGCTGAATCTGGAAGCAGTGCTGCTAACTCCAGGACTTGGATTCTTCCAAGGATAGCAGAGCTGGGTGTGTAGGTGCAGCTGTCCATCTGCCAAGCCCTTTCAGTCTCTTACTGCTCCAGGAAGAGCTCCTGGCTTGGGATCTGTCTAGACACTGCAGGCAGGTATCAGGCAGTGGTTATTTTCGTGGCAATACCTCTGAGTGCTGACAGACAGTCCCAAGCAAGCAGGGAGGGGAGGAAAGCACTGTGACATTCCTCCTAAGCAGGGATGTGGGGCTCAGGGAAAGGGAAAAGGATCTCCACGGCACATGGAGTGCTTTGTAAGGTGCCAGCTTCATTCCTTGCTGTGCTGAAGCTCCTGCAGGCTTCTCCAGAGCTGTCCTGAGCTCAGCAGTTTAGGGTCTGGAGGACAGGTCTTGTGAGGAGAAGCTGAGGGAGCTGGGGTTGTGGAGCCTGGAGAAGAGGAGGCTGAGGTTAACCATCTGGATCTCTGTAAGTCCCTGGAAGGAGGTTGGAGCCAGGTGGGGGTTGGTCTCTCCTGCCCAGGAATGAGTGATAGGACAGGAGGAAATGGCTTCAAGTTGCACCAGGGGAGGTTTAGGTTGGACATGAGGGACAATTTCTTCCCCAAAAGGCTTGTCAAGCCCTGGCCCAGGCTGCCCAGGGCAGTGGTGGAGTCCCCATCCCTGCAGGGGTTTCCAAGCCCTGGAGACGTGGTGCTGAGGGACGTGGCTTAGAGGCGAGGCCTGGCAGTGCTGGGTGAATGGCTGGACTGGATGAACTGAAAGGTCTCTTCCAACCCAAACAGTTCTGTGATTCCATGAAGCTAGAGGCTGGCTCAGTGCTGCCTGTCCACACCACCTGCTCCTTGCAGACCTGGGGGCCAAACCCTCTCAGGAGCACAATAAAATCCTCTCTTTAGAGCCTGTGACAGAAGAAACAGTGACTATTTCTAGCGGTGGGCAGCACCCCTCAGCCACCAGCCAAGAGCTGTTGAGTTAATTAGGAAGGTACATTTGATACCCAGCCTGAGCAGGGGCCCCTTGCACGCCTCTGAGGTTTAATAATTGATCTGTAATTTATTTGCCCATTAATTCTTCCTCTTTCAGAGCCAAAGGCAGGAGCTGGCGAGGGCTCGTCCATCATCCCCCCACCAGCAGCCCCTGCTCCCAGGGAGCTGTCGGGGTGACAGGCTGGAGCCTCCTGCAGGCTGCAATTAGTTACTTGCTCCAGAAGCCTTCATCATCATCATCATCATCATCATTATTGTTGTTATTATTATTCTCTAGGAGCCTGCCTGCCTCTCGAGGAAGATTGACAAAGGGTTTCTTCCCTGTGGGCTCAGGCAAAACCCCCTCCTCTCCCTTCCTTCCTTCCCTCCTTCCCTCCCTCCCTCCCTCCCTCCCTCCCTCTCTTCCTTCCTCCCTTCCTCCCTCCCTTCCTTCCTCCCTTCCTCCCTCCCTTCCTTCCTCCCTTCCTCCCTCCCTCCCTCCCTCCCTCTCTTCCTCCCTCCCTCTCTTCCTTCCTCCCTTCCTTCCTCCCTTCCTCCCTCCCTTCCTTCCTCCCTTCCTCCCTCCCTTCCTCCCTCCCTTCCTCCCTCCCTTCCACCTCCAGCTCCAGAAATTATCGACTGGCTTTCCATGAGCTTTGCATGTTCAAGGCAAAGTGATTTGGCTCTTGCAGGCACCGTGTCCCAAGGCTCCATCCATCACGGGGCTGACCCAAACTTGCCCCGGGGCAGGCTCGGATTTAAGCAGAGGTCTCAACACTTTCCCTCGACACCACCAGGGATTGCAACAGGAAGGGGTGAGGGGGGGAGGGAGGGGGGAAAGAAAGCAAGGGGATTCCAGGGTGCCCATTCCCAGCTCATCAGAGAGAAGCTGTGTGCAGTGCCCAGGTGGCTGCCAGCCCCCCTGTTGTCCCAGGCCCAGGAGGTTCCAGGCTCGCTCCTGCGTGCTCATGCCTGTGTCTTTGCCATATGTTTTCTGGATCTTCAGGGCTGTGTCTGAGCCACAGTTTTCCAAGCTTTCTTTCTCTGCAAAGCAGATTAGGAACCTTCTCTGCTTTCCAGAGGAAAGCAGCTTTCCCAGATGACTGGGAGATCCTGAGGTGCTGGAAAGCAGCAGCAGCCCCCACGGGCTGGTGGCCGCCGAGACGCCCAGGAGGGGCAGGACAAAGAAGCAAACTGCCAGCAGGATGGGAAAGGGCACAAAGCCCCACAGCTGGCAAGTGGGAAAAGGTTTGGAGTGGTCAGGATGGACATTTCCCAGAGGTGGAGGTGGCATTGTTGATAGAGACACGCAGCTCCCACCCTCGCTAGGAAGGAGAGCACTCTGCTTCTACCTGGTGCTGCAGGGCAGAAGCAATCATCTCCCCTCCTATCTCAGCAGTCCTTGCCCTTTTTCCACTGGCCTGAGACTGCCTGGCTGTGAGAAAGTGCTGTAATGACAGAGGTGAGGAGGGGAAAAGTGAGTAGGATTGGGGTAGGAGTGGAACCTGCCCGCATGGGCATGGCAGAAGCCAAGCAAAGCCTTCCCCAGGAAGGTTGGGAGGCCCAGAGACACTTTTGGCAGGGACAAGACCATAGGAGAAGCCAATCTTGATGTGTGAAATCTCCCATGGAGCTGCTGCTATAAATAAGGCTGATGGATTGATTGCCATAAATCACAACCCTGCTGACATCCCACAGCCCTTGCCAGCAGCAGGGATGCTCCTGTGGCTGGCTGTTCTCCCCTTGGCAGAGGCAGGAGAGAGATTAGTCACTCCTTGTGCTTCCTGAAACCACCTCCTCCCTCCCCCACAAGAGGATGGCTTGAAGAGAAGGAAGGATTTGAAACTCCTGGTGAAAAGGGCTAGGCAGCTCTTAATCACTGAGCTCCTCAGATTTGCAGGACCAAGCCCTCCTGCCCCCAGGGGAAGGGCTGCCAGCATCAAGGCTTCTGCTTCTTCTGGGCAGAGGACAATGAGAGCCCAAATCCTCTTCCTTTGAGGGTAAAGACCTCACCTCTCCTGTGTTTACAGGGATATGGGAACCTGAGTGAAGTTGTCCTGTCTGCTCCCACCAGAGCTGGGCTCACCCTTGGCCACAGGCTGCCCTGGTCCAGCAAACACTCCAGAGCCGTGGAGCAGGATTAGACTGGGCTCTGCTCACACACACCACTGGCATCTGCCTGGGGAATGATGCTCCTCAGCAGCCCAGGAACCCTACCCAGGGCTCTCCACAGAGGCACAGCTGGGTTTAGTGGCCACAACCTAGGGCTGCACAGAAGAATCATAGAATAGAAGAATCATGAAGGTTGGAAAAGACCTCTAAGACCATGGAGTCCAGCCATCAACCCAGCACCACCGTGTCCTGAAGTGTCATGTCCAGGGCCTGATCTAGTTAAAGCTCTCCTTGATCACTGTGGAGGGGATGGACAAGGTGACCTTTGAGGGCCCCTTCCAACCCAGTGCATTCTGTGATGCTGTAATCCTGTGCTTCTTGGGCACCTCCAGGGCTGAGGCTGCCACCACCTCCCTGGGCAACCTGTGCCAGGCTCTCACCACCCTCCTGGGGAACAACTTCTTCCTCACATCCAGTCTCAATCTCCCCATCTCTAGCTTTGCTCCATCCTCCCCTAGTCCTACACCCTCAAAAGTCCCTCCCCAGGTTTCTTGGAGCCCCCTGCAGATCCTGAAAGGCCACAATTAGGTCTCCCTGGAGCCTTCTCTTCTCCATAGAGAATGGCCTGGTATGGAAGGGACCTCCAAAGGTCATCCAGTCCAACCCCTGTGCCAGTGCAGGTTGCACAGAGCAGCCTGGAAGCCCTTGCAAACCTTTCCTACAAACTTACTTTTCTTCATAAAATAGGCTAGAATAAACCAGGTTGGAAGAGACCTTTGAGCTCATCCAGTCCAACCTAGCACCCAGCACCATCTGATCAACTCAACCATGGCACTAAGTGCCTCATCCAGGCTCTTCTTGAACACCTGCAGTGATGGGGACTCCACCACCCCCCTGGGCAGCACATCCCCATGGCCAATCTCTCTTGCTGGGAAGAATTTCTTCCTCACATCCAGCTTAAACCTCCCCTGGCACAGCTTGAGACTGTGTCCTCTTGTTCTGGTGCTGGGTGCCTGGGAGAAGAGACCAACCCCCACCTGGCTACAACCTCCCTGCAGGGAGTTGGAGAGAGCAAGAAGGTCTCCCCTGAGCCTCCTCTTCTCCAGGCTAAGCAACCCCAGCTCCCTCAGCCTCTCCTCCCAGGGCTGTGCTCCAGACCCCTCCCCAGCTTTCTTGCCCAACCATCCTGGGTTGAAATCCTTCTCCTCCTCTCCTTGCTGCTGCTGCTGCTGCAAGTTTGCTGCTGGCTGGATATTGCCAGAGCTGAAATATGTCACCCTCAGGTGCCCTGAGCACGTGTAAGTACTGCAAGGAACAACCCATATAGACATGCTGTCAATAGCAGCAGCCTCAGATGGACTCCCTGCAGCCCTAGCAGAGTAAATTGCAGCCTTCACCACCCCCCACCACCCCCCAAAAAAGAAAGATAGCTGGCTGCTTATTATTGGCTTTCAACTTTATTGCCTCTGAAGGTAAAATGGTTGGAGTGACAGCTAGCAAAGAGCTAGCCACAAATGGTCTCTCCTGCTGGCCCTTCCTCCTGCTGCCCAGCAGGCTGAGGTGTTTGGAGAGCCCCCAGCCCCCAGCCAGGCTGCTGAATGGGGCTGTGTGCATCCCACCAAGCCAGCCAGGGGGCTTTCCTACATCCCACCCATCCCTTCTCCTGCCAGAGTCCCTGCAGGGAGCAGGTGGCTCAGGAGGGACACAGCAGCTGGCCTGGTTTCACCCTCTCACAGCAGGAGAAGCTTGCACTGTGTGGGAGCATCCCATGTTCCTGAGGAATATATGCATTGATTCCTCCTGGAACAGGCTGCCCAGAGCTGTGCTTGAGGCCCCAGCCCTGGAGCCATTCCAGGGCAGGTCTGCTGGGGCCCTGAGCACCCTGAGCTGGTTGGAGATGTCCCTGCTGCCTGCAGGGTGGGGGAGGGGGTTGGGCAAGATGACCTTCAAGGGCTCCTTCCAACCTGCTGCAGTCTGTGCTGCTGTGTGATTAGACAGCAGGGAAGCCACAGCTGGCTGCTGCCAATGGCACCACACAAGGGGAAGGCTTCATGTGGCTCATCCCTTGCCCGCCACCACCAGCCAGCCCCTGGAGAGCCACCCAGCTGCCTCTGCTGCCACCAGAACAGCCTGGCTGGTGCTTGGGGGGGGGGAGGGGGACAAGGTGCTGTGTAAGATCAGAGCTAAAATCTGGCTGAGCTGAGCGGTGGTGGCTTTGAAACAGAGCCTGAGAGTCGTGGTGAGCACTTCTGATGTGCTTGAAGGAATCTCCTGTCCATGAGCCTCTTCCAAAGGGCAAGGCAGAGAGCTTGGAGCAGACAAGGGGAGAATTGCCAGCAGGGAAAGATGGCAGAGACAGCGAAACTGGAAACAAGAAGATGGATCAGCACCTGGAGAGCAGCTTGTTCCAGGCAGGGGGTTAACCCATGGGGCCTTAGGGGACCCACCTCCACCCTCCAGGTAGCAGAAAGTCGTGCAGAGCACAGTTCTCTGCCGTAAGGAGGGAAAGGTTTTTTGGAGCAGACAGGCCAGAGCAAGCTTTCCTCATCCAGCAGGAGTCTGACAGGAGGATCCGGTTTCAGGGGATGAGGTCATGTCTTCAGATCGCCCAGGAACCCACAGCCTGCTGTGTCTGCTCAGGCAGCAGGCTGGGAGGGCAGGCAGATGTTTGAGGGCTGTGGACACACAGGAGCAGCCCTCCCAACCTGGCCCCACTCAGCCTCCTCACTCGCTCTCGGTGCGTGGGCAGGGATGGAGCAGAAGGGATGGGGCAGGGATGGGAAAGAGATGGAGCAGAGATGAGGCAAAGATGGGGCAGGAATGGAGCAGAAGGGATGGGAATGAGATGGAGCAGAAGGGATAGGGCAGGGATGGGAAAGAGATGGAGCAGAGATGAGGCAGAGATGAGGCAGGAATGGAGCAGAAGAGACAGGAAAGGGATGGAAAAGGGATGGAGCAGAGATGAAGCAAGGATGGGGCAGGGATGAAGCAGAAGGGATGGGGCAGGGATGAAGCAAGGATGGGGCAGGTATGAAGCAGAAGGGATGGGGCAGGGATGGAGCAGAAGGGATGGGAAAGGGATGGAGCAGAAGGGATGGGAAAGTGATGGAGCAGAAGGGATGGGAAAGGAATGGAGCAGAAGGGATGGGGCAGGGATGGAGCAGAAGGGATAGGGCATGGGTGGAGCAGAAGGGATGGGAAAGGGATGGAGCAGAAGGGATGGGGCAGGGATGGAGCAGAAGGGATGGAGCAGAGATGAGGCAAGGATGGGGCAGGGATGGAACAGGGGTGAAACAAGGACGTGGCAGGGATGTGAGAGAGATGGAGCAGAGATGAGGCAAATATGGGGCAGGGATGGAGCAGGGAGGGAGCAAAGATGAGACAAGGATGGGGCAGGGATGGAGCAGGGGTGAAACAAGGATGTGGCAGGGATGTGAGAGAGATGGAGCAGAGATGAGGCAAATATGGGGCAGGGATGGAGCAGGGAGGGAGCAAAGATGAGACAAGGATGGGGCAGGGATGGAGCAGGGAGGGAGCAAAGATGTGGCAGGAATGGGGGCAGGGATGAAAGAAAGATGGGGAAGGAATGGGACAGGGATGAAAGAGGGTTGGAAGAGAAATGGAGCAGAGATGAGGCAAGGATGGGGCAGGGATGGAGCAGGGACGAAACTAGGATAAGGCAGGAATGGGGCAGGGATGAAATAAGGATGAGGCAGAAGTGTGGCAGGGATGAATCAAGGATGGAAGAGGGATGGAGCAGAGATGAGGCAAGTATGGGGCAGGGACAAAGCAGGTAGATGGGGCAGGAATGGGGTAGGGATGGAGCAAGGCTGAGTCAGGGGTGGAGCAGAGAGATGGAGCAAGGATGGAGCAGTGCTGGGAAAGGGATGAAGTAGGGATGGGTAGGGATGGTGGGCCCTGGCTGATGGCTGATGGGTGGTGAGAGGTGGCAGTGCCATCCCTCTCTGCTCATCCTGTAGCACATTGTGGCCAGAAGCCCTTTGATCACCAGTCCAGAGGTGAGGAAAGGCTTTTCCCTCATGCTGGGCTGGTGGGAAACTGCAGGGGCCAAGGTTACCTCTGTCTGCAGTGTATGGCTTAATCTCCTCCCAGGCTCTATCAACACAGTGGAGAACACCTTCCCTGCCATCCACATGAGGCCCTCCAGCCCCTTCAGGTGGGATCCTGTCCTTAGGGCTCCATCACCCTCCTGTGATGGTGACAGTTCCATGCCCATGCTCCTTTCCTATCCTAACCAGGGTTGTTAGAGCAGTTCCAGAGGGGGCCACAGCAACGATCCAAGGGCTGGAAGCCCTCTGCTGTGAGGACAGGCTGAGAGGCTTGAGGTTGTTCAGCCTGGAGAAGAGAAGGCTCTGGGGAGACCTTTTAGTGGCCCTTTCAGTGCTTAAAGGGGATGATCAGAAAGCTGGGGGCAGAATTTTAGCAAGAGCTGTTGTGGCAGGTCAAGGGGTGATGAGTTTAAACTAAAAGGAGGAGGTTTAGACTAGAGAGAAGACAGACAATTGTCTACACTGAGGGTGGTGAGACCCTGGAAGCTGCCCATGAAGGTGGGAGCTGCCCCATCCCTGGAACCATTCCAGGTCAGGTTGTTTGGGGCTCTGAGCAACCTGCTCTGGTTGCAGATGTCCCTGCTGGCTGCAATGGAGCTGGCCTAGACAACCTTGCAAGGTCCCTTCTGCTCTATGATTCTGTGAGTCTAAGCTCCTTGAGCACCCAGGAAGGGACAGGGAGCCCCAGGAACAGGCTGCAGCCTGCAAAGCTCCCAAGCAGCAAGGCAAGGAGGGCGGTGGGGAGCTGCAGTGGGGCAGACAGGGCTGGGTGGAAGCACTCTGCCCACCTCTGCTCCTGCCTCTCTTGGCTAACCTTGAGCCAAGCAGCTCCCCCCACCCCCTCCTCCTTCTGCTGTCCTCTCCCTGCCTGGTGAGCTCACCCAGAGCAGCCTGCACCAGGGTGAAGGACGTGGCTGTGCTTATTACAAGGTAGGAGGCTTTTCATGTCCTAAATTAAAAGGCCCAGACCAAATGAACTCCAAGAGCTGTGTCCTCAGGAATCACAATGACTCAAACACCAGCTTTTATATGTAAGAAAATAAATGAAATGACTTGGCTCTTTCACTCATTGGGCTGCTCTACCTTCCCCAGCCTCCTAGCAAAGCCTTGCATCTTCATTTCGTTTTCTCCAGCCTAATATCTACCGGAAAAGAAAGGCAGGGAGGGGGGGAAAAAGAGAGGGGGAAAAAAGGAAGAAAGAAGAACACTTCTGATAAATTTAGTGAATTTCCATCTGACTCTCCCCTTGGGTTTGGGGTTGAGTGTTGAGTGAATGAGCTTTAAAAGCATCTTTTCATTTAGTCTTCCACAAAGCAGGGGGAGGGAAAAGGGGGGGAGGGAAAAAAAAAGCACAAGCAAAGCAGCCAGCCAAGAATCATACCTCACTTTGTCAGTAGAAAAACAAGATGTGGGCTTAGTGGAATTGAGTTCTCCTTGGAGCATGGGATGGAAAATCTTGCCTGTGAAGCCAAACAAGGTTTCACTGCCAGTGGTGGAAGGGAGAGAGAGAGAGAGAGAAAGAGAGGTGAAATTCTTGTGGCTAGGATTTCTCTCCTGTGCCTTGGGATCCCAAGCTCTTTGGATGGATGGATGGGAAAGATCCTGGGGTTTGAGGCAATGCTTTGCTTTGAGCATCTTGTTAACCCTTTGGCATGATGGGAGGACAGAGCAGGGCTTGTGTTCCCTGGAGGAGGGGGGAAAGAAAAAGGAGGGGGGAAAGAAAAAGGAGTGGAAGGAATTGAGGTGTAGGGGGTGGGCTGTTGACTGGGGCAGTTGGGTACAGCAGGGAAGTTCAGAGGCAGGATGGGAATGCTGGAGTCAGGATGGGAATGCTGGAGTCAGGATGGGAATGTTGGAGTCAGGAGGGGAATGTTAGAGGCAGGAGGGAAATTTCAGGGTCAGGAGAGAAATTTCAGAGTCAAGATGCAACTTTCAGGGTCAAGACAAATAACTCAGAGTCAGGCTAGGATTTTCAGTGTCAAGACAACACTTTCAGAGTCAGGACAGGAATGTCAGAGCCAGGACAGGAATGTCAGAGCCAGGACAGGAATTTTAGCATCAAGACAGAAATTTCAGAGTCAGGAGAGACATTTCAGAGTCAAGACAGAACTTTCAGAGCCAGGACAGAAATGTCAGTGTCAGGACAGGAATCTCAGAGCCAGGACAAAAATGTCATGGTCAGGATAGAGCTTGGAGAGTCAAGACAGAACTGTCAGAGTCAAGCTGCAACTTCCAGGGTCAAGACAAATATCCCAGAGTCAGGAGAGAACTTTCAGAGCCAAGACAGAAATTTCAGAGTCAGGAAAGGAATTTCAGAGTCAGGAGAGAACTTTCAGAGTCAAGACAGAACTTCAAGAGTCAGGACAAAAAATGTCATGGTCAGGATAGAGCTTGGAGAGTCAAGACAGAGCTGTCAGAGTCAAGATATAACTTCCAGGTCAAGACAAATATCTCAGAGTCAGGACAGAACTTTCAGGGTCAGAAGAGAACTTTCAGAGTCAGGAGAGACATTTCAGAGTCAGGAGAAACATTTCAGAGTCAGGAGAGACATTTCAGAGTCAAGACAGAACTTCAAGAGTCAGGACAAAAATGTCATGGCCAGGATAGAACTTTGAGAGTCAAGACAGAGCTGTCAGAGTCAAGATACAACTTGCAGGGTTCTGAGAGTCAGGATAGATTTTTTTCAGTGTCAAGACAACACTTTCAGAGCCAGGACAGAAATTTCAGAGCCAGGACAGGAATCTCAGAGTCAGGAGAGACATTTCAGAGTCAGGACCTAACTTTCAGAGCCAAGACAAAAATGTCATGGTCAGAATAGAGCTTGGAGAGTCAAGACAGAGCTGTCAGAGCCAAGCTGCAAGTTGCAGGGTCAAGACAAATATCTCAGAGTCAGGAGAGAACTTTCAGAGTCAAGACAAAACTTCAAGAGCCAGGACAAAAATGTCATGGTCAGGATAGAGCTTGGAGAGTCAAGACAGAGCTGTCAGAGTCAAGAGGCAACTTCCAGGTCAAGACAAATATCCCAGAGTCAGGACAGAACTTCCAGGGTCAGGAGAGAACTTTCAGAGTCAGGAGAGAACTTTCAGAGTCAAGACAGAACTTCAAGAGTCAGGACAAAAATGTCATGGTCAGGATAGAGCCTTGAGAGTCAAGACAGAGCTGTCAGAGTCAAGCTACAACTTGCAGGGTTCTGAGAGTCAGGATAGATTTTTTTCAGTGTTAAGACAACACTTCCAGAGCCAGGACAGAAATTTCAGAGTCAGGACAGGAATCTCAGAGTCAGGAGAGACATTTCAGAGTCAGGAGAAACATTTCAGAGTCAGGAGAGACATTTCAGAGTCAGGAGAAACATTTCAGAGTCAGGAGAGAACATTTCAGAGTCAGGAGAGACATTTCAGAGTCAAGACAGAACTTCAAGAGTCAGGACAAAAATGTCATGGTCAGGATAGAGCCTTGAGAGTCAAGACAGAGCTGTCAGAGTCAAGCTACAACTTGCAGGGTTCTGAGAGTCAGGATAGATTTTTTTTCAGTGTCAAGACAACACTTCCAGAGCCAGGACAGAAATTTCAGAGCCAGAACAGAACTTCCAGAGCCAGGAGAGACATTTCAGAGTCAAGACAGAACTTCAAGAGTCAGGACAAAAATGTCATGGTCAGGATAGAGCTTGGAGAGTCAAGACAGAGCTGTCAGAGTCAAGCTGCAACTTGCAGGGTCAAGACAAATATCTCAGAGTCAGGAGAGAACTTTCAGAGCCAAGACAGAACTTTCAGAGTCAGGGCAGGAATCTCAGAGTCAGGAGAGACATTTCAGAGTCAGGACAAGAAAGAGGGAAGGAGAGGAAGGTGACCAACAGTGAAGCATCTTTCAGGGACAGAAAGCTGCTCAGCAGCCAGGCTGGGGGGAAAGGCTTCAGGTCCATTGCACAGCTGCAGGGAGCCTGAGAGGGAAGCAGAGCTTTGCTTCACAGACTTCACAGCCTTCCAGGAGGCTGTCAAAAGTGAGCAAGAAACCAAAACACCAACACCTCTTTCTCTCTCTCTCTTTTTTTCTTTCAGCCCATGTTTTTTTTTTTATTCCAGTCCTGGGGTTGCTCCTGGCAAAGGGAGATGGAGCTGAGAAGGGGCAGAAGGTCTCAGGGAGGAGGAGATGGAGCCTGGGAGGGGAAGAGGGAACCAGAGAGGGGGTAGATGGAGCTTGGGAGGGGTAAGAGGGACCCAGAGAGGGGGAGATGGAGCTTGGGAGGGGAAGAGGGACCCAGAGAGGGGCAGATGGAGCCAGGGAAGGGAAGATGGAGCTAGAAAGGGGAAAAGGAACCAAGGAGGCTGAGATGGAGACAGGGAGGGAGAGATGGAGCCTGGAAGAGGGTCATTGAGTCGGGGAAGGGGAGAAGGGCCCAGGCAAGGGGAGGTGAAGCTGGGCAGCTGAAGAAGGACTTGGGCAGGGGGAGATGGAGTCGGGCAAGGGCAGATGGAGTGGGGCAGTGGAAGAGGGAGCCCGGGCAAGGGAGGGCCCCGGGCAGGGCTCGCTGCGGTCGGGAGGTGGCAGCAGCACTTTGCTCTTTGCTCGGACGGCCACGCCGGACCCTCGGGGCTGCCCGAGGCACTGTCGGCTTCCCCTCGGCCCCGGGTCGGGGATTATCCCAGCCCCTGAAGCTGCTGGCCCGCAGCCTGCTCTAAATTCAGCCTCTGTTCTTCAACCTCCTGCCTTCCACGCCCTCTCCAAGCAGATGATCCACCCCAGGATCTTCACCTCAAAGTCCCACCAGGACTGGTCTGGAGCTCCAGCATCCATTGCCCTGGGGAGCTGGGGATGGAGAGGGGAGGACTGGGGCAAGGGAGGGTGGTCAGCTCGGTCCTCAGGTGTGTCCTCACCGCTTGGAACCCCAAATTTGGTTTGACTTTGAAAGTCAGGACCTCCAAGCTGGCTGTGCATTGATCTCCCAGTGCCCACAGCTGGTCCTATTTTCACCCACCCCCCCCCCCCCATGTGCAGGGCAGTGGAGGCAGCCTGGGGCACCCCCTGGGGGTGAATGCCTCTATGGCTTGGTGATGCCATGGGGAGATGTCACTTGGAAAATGTGATGCTGAAGGCCAAGGTGCCCTTTGTGGCCCCAGGGACAGGGGGGCGCTGAAAGGCTACCCCTGACCCTGGCCCCTGGGGCCAGCTGGGGTGAAAAGGCTACTTGAGAGAGGTCAGGAGGAGAAAACTAACCTGCCTTTCTTTGGCAATTATGAAGTGACAAATTACCAGTGAAAGAGCTCATCTGTCTGTATTTATTTGTAGAGCCCCTCCTGGCTGCAAACCTAAGGCATGGA